>NC_056733.1:1100055441-1100080441 GCF_019279795.1 Protopterus annectens
ATACCTAGTTTAGTGAGCTTATCTATAATTCCAGAGTGGGGGATGGTGTTGAAAGCCTTGGCGAGATCTAGATAAGCTGTGTGAACCACTTTACCCTCATCTATGGCTTTGGTGGCTGCTTCAAAGTCAATCAGGTTTAGGAGATATGATCTGCCTTTTACAAATCTAAACTAGGTAGGGTCCAGAGTTTGGAGATTACCAATATCTATGTTTATGAGTTCCATGATACATTCCATGACCTTGCAGACCTGGCTCGTCAGGCTAATGGGGCAGTAGTTCCTGGGGTCCGTCGTGGCTCCCCCTTTGTGGAGTGGGATAACCATCGTGGTGCACCATTCAGTGGGCACAAAGCCTGAGGTGAGGCTATGATTGAACATGGTACTTAGGTAGGGTGCCAGTTCATTCTGTAGTCCATGTAGAATGCAGCCTGGGATATTGTCAGGTCCCATGGATGCTGTGTTCTTGGCTTTGGAGAGTGTGTTTTTTACCTGTGCAGCCGTGATTATAGGAACTTTGCATTCTTCCGGTATAGAGATGGGCCCTCTAGGGGGTGAGAGGGGGGTAAAGTTAGCACTGAACCTATCTGCTAGGATGTTGGCAATATCAGTTGGTTCTGTACATTTAGTGCCATTGTGCTGTAACTCAGAGCAGATCTGAGTGTTCCCATTGAGATTCTTGACATAGCTATAGAATGCTTTGTGGTTGTCTTTAGAGTCAGTGGCAATTTTGTTTTCGTAACTAGCTTTGGGGGATTTTATGAGGGATCTCAGCTTCTTACTGAGGTTGACCAGGGAGTTTCTCCAGTCATGGGATTTTACTCTTTTTTTGCAACAGTTTCTTTCTTCTGTTATAGAGTTTGTTTATGGTAAAGGACCACCAGATTGGCTTCCTTTTTTTGGAAGATAACATCTTGGTTCTATTAGGGATAGCATGATCCATGCACTCATGTAAGTGCTTATAAAGTGCATTTGTGTAGGATTCAGCAGTCATACCTATATTGTCCATCTGCATGGGTGTCATGAAGTTTACCACTTCTGTCTTAAGAAGTGTGAAGTTGGCTTTGGAGAAGTTTTTTACGATGGTTTCCCTAATTGGGGGTGGGGGTGGGATGTGGATGTCTAGGCTGATTAGCTTGTGGTCGGATCTGACCAATGAGGAATTGACCTCTGCTGTGGAACACTGGTTTCCCATGTTGGTAATGACCAGGTCTAGGATATTGCTGCCCCTGGTGGGGATGTGAATAAGTTGATCCAAGGCATTGGAATTTATGAATTCTAGAAAACGTTGAGAAAAAGAGTTGGTACATGAGTAGTTTTCCCAGTTAATGGTGGGGTAGTTGAAATCACCCATTATTAGGGTGTTGGGTTGTACCCTAATACTTTCCAGTGTATCAAGAAATGAGGAGTGGGAATCCTGGGGCATGGTGGGGGGTCTGTAGAAAGTTACAATTTGGATTGCGGTCTTGCCCAGAGTTAGTTGCACTTGGATAATCTTGGATGCATTATGCTGTACAAATAGCCTGGAGGTGTGGATATCCTTAATGAATATGGACACGCCTCCGCCTTTAGTGCTTCGTTCTGGGTTAGGTGGCCGAAAGGTGTGGTTTGAATTGTAGCCTGGTAATGCAGGGGTGCTCTCTGGAGCTTTGAACCAGGTCTCTGTCACTGCACAGATGTCAATGTTCTCCATTTTAAGGAGTACCTGGAGTGAGTGCATTTTGAGGTTTAGACGTCTAGCATTGAGTAGCATTACCCTCAGATTTTGCTTGCTTGTACCTGTTACAGTAGTGAATTTGTCATTTGAACTTTGCCTAAAAAAGGCACTATAGGGGTGGCAAAAGCCTTAGCCAGTATCCGGAATCCTAAGGGCGACAGGTGCAGGCCATCTCTGGCAAAGCATCATGGTCTGTTGACCATGTCGTCCCAGGCAGACAAATACTGGATCCCCTTAGAATGACACCAGAAGCTTAGCCAATTGTTGAAGTCAATCATTTTGTCCTTGTACTGTGGTATCATTCTGGGTGATGGCAGGATGCTACTCAGGGTTAGGGTCATACCTGCCTGGGATACAAGATCGGAGAGCTCCTCCATGTCTCTTTTCATGTAGTCCAGGGAGGTACGTCTCAGGTCATTCACACCAACATGGACAATGACAGTGTCATATTTGTACTTATTGTGGAGTGACCTGAGTGCATGCATTATGTGGCAGATCCTGGCACCTGACAGGCTGCTGACAGTAACTTTCTCCTTGTTTAGTCTAGTGAGTGGAACATCAGTGTGCCTGAATATAGAGTCACCTATGACTAGAGTGCTGGGTACGTTGTTATGCCTTATGGGCTGTGGTGGAGTGGCACACTGAGTTTGTGGGCTATGTGTCATTTGGGTTGTGTTGGGGGCTGGAGTTTGCTTGCGTTTATGCTTTGGATATCCCTAATGCTTGGGCAGGTTTTTATCTAAACCTTGTCATCACAATGAACAAAACATGCTGGAGGGATAGTTTCCTGACCCAGAGACTCCCCAGACTCTGGAATAGACTGCTCATACATGTTAAGCAGAGCGCCTCTTTGGCCCTCTTCAAAAGGAACCTTGATGACTGGATAGAAGATAGGAAATTCACCCAGGGGATCACGTCAGTCGCCCTGCTAGACAGGGGTCCAGAGAAGTAAATATTGTGGGAAGAAATATTCAGGGAATTGTTATTGCTAGGCTTGTAGAGGCCATAGCCTAGTACCAACCTATGAACCTATGAAGATAAACACCCTGGCTGTTATACCTACCTCCAACCCCTGCCGATATGGGCTACTGATTATAAGTCATAACACCACATGACATTTAAGAACAATGAGCAAAAGTAAGCAAAAGTTCACTTATGTGGACAGTGACCTAACATTTAACTGACATATGTCTAGTGCTGAAAGAAAGTCCTTCTAAATTGCACAGCTTATAAAGAAAGGGATTATGTCTAGATCTAGAAATGATCTATGTTACTCAGCCCTCATTAGGCCAGTCATTGCATATAATGCTCTCTTTGGCATGTGTCTGTCCAGATGGGTCTATATTACTTTGTTGAATGGCAGATCATCGAACTGCCATTGGTTGAACCCCTAATTACTGAAGCCATTAATCACCAAATGGAGTTTTCAGTGAAATATTTCTTAGGGCAAACTAACGGTTGGCCACCATCTGGAATTTTCCCTTTTCCCCACTGTAGTGCAATCTCGGAGTTGGTATATTTAGTTTGGGGGTTGGGAAGCAAAGCCCACTCACCTGGGTAGGTTTTAAATTGTAATATTTTCTTTACAGTCGCTAGAGTAGCCTGTCGTTGGTTTCCCCTTTTTTCTGAAAATTCCATTCGACAATTAGCAGCTTCAATAATTAGGGGTTTGACAAATGACGATCTGATGATCTGCCATTTGACAAAGTGATACAGACCCCTGTCCAGACACATGCAACAACTAGAATGCCCACAGAGATACCTTAATAAAATATACAAGATGTAAACTACATGACCTACATGGACTGACTCAAAGCATGGTCAATATACTCAGTATCCTACAAGCTGCTAAGAGGTGACCTATGTCTGGCATACAAGGCATCCACTGACTCATTACTGATGGATTTATTGCACATCAGCAAGTCAAATGGCATCAGAAATACTTAGTTAAGGGATCTAAACCCCTTCTGCAACATCAACAGAACAGTTTGGAGGGACAGGAATATTTCACAGAGGATACCACTGCTTTGGAACAGACTCCCCATCTACATAAAAGCAAAAGTTCATCCCTGTCCATTTTCAACAGCAAATTAGATCTATGGATTGGAAACAAAAAATCTAACACAGGACTGCCCCCTGTACTGATGGACAGAAGCAACTCCTAAACACTTTAGCTCATGCATGGGTCTCCTTAAATTGTCTATTGTATGATCCCAGTTATTCTCATTAGGGCTAATATATAATTATTGACCATGGGATGGGTAAGACCATTCTATAATCAAATGGGATAGGTTATTATGAGCACAAAAAGGGAAACTGTCAAGGCTTAAAATGGCCCATAAATGCAGCTAGTATAGTACTTACCGATGAACCTATAAGTTCCAGAACACCTACTACGACTACAACAATAATAATAATAATAATAATAGTAATAATAATAATATTTAGTTTTATCGGATATCAGATTGTATTCTGACATCAAACACATTAACAAAGAATTTTTAAAGTAATGTATATCCTCACCTAATGTTTCCATGTAATCACCATGACAGTTAAGTATTGACTAGTTCGTCCATATAAGGCTTTAAGTAAGGAAGCTGTGTAGGTCATTTCTTAAAGTTCCATGGTGACACTTTCAAAACATGGTTATGCACATACAGACAGCAAGGTCATGGTCACCAAATCCAAATAACAAGATAGTGTCGACTTTGCTTCTGCTATGACTGCTGGTTAAGATCAATGGCTGCTGGTGTCTTGGTCTACACGAACAGATAAACTGATATA
The DNA here is from genome assembly GCF_019279795.1 of Protopterus annectens. Classification (NCBI taxonomy): domain Eukaryota; kingdom Metazoa; phylum Chordata; order Ceratodontiformes; family Protopteridae; genus Protopterus; species Protopterus annectens. The sequence continues at coordinate 1,100,059,939 of NC_056733.1, forward strand.
CCTGGCAAAGCCTGCCTTAGAAATTTGTCATAAGTATGCCTTTCACAGGAATAACTCAGTTACAGTTGAGATTACCAGTCAAAGTCATCAGGCCTCCTCAGCACGAAGTGATGACCAAAGCCTTGATAGCAAGAATTTAGAATAATGCACTATAGAGGGTGGCTGAGAATTTCCTCCACAAGTCCAAGATTTAACACACCTAAGCATTTTAAGAGGAAATAAAGCCTGTCCACCAAATGAGTGCAAAGGCCACATATTCAACATATGAATATCTGGTGCAAATTTAAAGGATAGCAAATCTTTACATTCCTTGCTTTTTTATCCTTTTTTTCCTAAATATACCTTACGTAACTAGGTGGACTTCAAAGTCCAAAAATTATGGGGTTTAGCTATGTTTTGAAAACAGCAGATGTATATGGATGCCAGAGTATGATGCAGACTAGCAGTTCACAGAATATAGGTCACAGACTCCTAGTGGTAGTATGGATAACTGGATCATGGCAGTAATGCAGAGCACCTGATCATGGGACTGCTGACAGGTTCAAGGATAATTCTTGAGAGCTATTTATGTTCGTTCACCAGCAACACCTAGCAGGTGCTAAACAATGAGCTGGTATTGGTATCTTTATGTAAAAGTACAAATGATAATATCCCGCTGACATTCTATGGGTAATGATGCCGACAAACCTGCTAATATGTCACTGTATTTACAGCAAGGGGACACATAAAAAGAGTGGGCTGGAGACAGAATGAATGAATGAAGCCTCCCCTAAGGTACTCTAGATACAAGCCAGATGGAAGTAGATGTCTTCTTGGACTGATGTCATGAAGCAAATAGCAGGAACTCTATGCAGGAGGCAAAACTTAGGATGATAGGAACATTGGGTTTCAGGACTGGTCACAGCCGCATTAGTATGCCAAGGCTATTTTATGGGGGGACAAGAGTAGAGATTTTACCAGAAAATCAGTCAAGGAGGTGATATGGCCTTATAATCCTCAGTTAAAAAAATATAGATCTTAATATGAACAAGTAAAAGAACTTTCTGGTAGGTTCCATCATGATGAGATGAGAATGTGGTTTTACTGAGTTTTGTTTTTTTTTTCATGTTCAAGTTTCAGCTGACCAGAGGCATCAGCATTCAGTTTAAGTGAATACATCTTTTTATTTCTAACTGTGGCTTTGGTCTTTGAATGTTTGATGTTTCAGGTCACTGTGGTGTAAGTTGGGGGTGTAGGATGCAGAGTTCAAGCAGCGCTGAGTTCACTATGCACTGTTGTGAACTGTAGCTGCAATTACAGTATGTAAGAGTAGCAGGATACTACAGAGTAGTAAGGAAAGTGGCATTCACTGTTTCTCCACAGTTGTGCAAACACAAGAGTTTTTCTATTTAAGTAAGGAGGGTATGGTAGATCATATCACACATGCTCTTAGTGCAAGAAATCTGGACATCAACAAAAAATACTAGGGGAACAAAGGCCCCATATCAGAGACATATTTTAAATGCTGCCCTTATTAAATTAGAAAGTTGATAGAATAACAGGATTTGCATTAGCAGGCATTTTCTGAAGGATAAGAAGTCTGAAAAGTCAAATATCTGTCATTATTTAGTGATTCCAGTACTCAGTGATTTGCCAGAAAGCCACACATTTTATTAGGAACAGGCCAAAAAAAATGAGGCAAAACATTTGGAAATTCTGTGAACTTTTTTCTGTTTTTTTTTTTAGTTTAGAGGTCAGTGTACGTTTTTGTTGCATGCATGTGCCAATGCGTGTTTGTATGTGCATGCACTTATACAATGCTGTTTATTCAGTGTTATGCTATGCCATGCATCCCATGAGCACTAGGAGGTCAAAAGACAGTCTGGGTTAAGTATAACACCACTGACCTCCCTATTCATTTTAAAGGCTGCCTCCCACTCAGAAAGTAATGCAAACACAAAAACATGCTTTTCTGAGAAAGTGTCAAGAAATCCTTCATGGCAATCCAAGGGTCTAAATAACTTTTCAGGTTGGGCAGTACAACACTAACTTTGTTCTGTCATGGTTAATGACCTTCTCATATCAAAGATTAAATCAATATCTTAGACATTTGGAGCCCTTTTTGCTTCTCACTTCAGTTCCCCCACTGCTAATCCCACAACCTCATTTGACAACCACTTCTCTGAAGAATCCATTGTGCTTTAGCACTGGATTTCATTTTCAGTTGATCATCAGAGCTGAAATCACCAAATAGCTCAAAAAAATTCATACGTAGCCCTCTCTGTGGGAGGAGAGGGATAAGCCCCTAACTATGGCTCAGTCAACTTGCATTTGTTTGGCAGGAATAGCGACTGACAGATCACCAGGTAGGGATTGGAATGTTTGTCTCAGGTGGGAGGGCATTCATTGATGATAATGTTTCTTTAGGAGAGGTGTGGTTCAAAGAAGAGAGTTGCCCTCAGATGTAATTGGGGAGCCTGGAGATGGGGAAGGAAGCAGGTAGGGCATATAAGCAACCTCCCAGGAAGGCTGCAAAGATGGGCAAGCCCCTAGGACACCCTTAGGATCCATGACTGGCCACAGAAATAATAGAAGTAAGTCCAGGGAAGGTAGGAGATAAGCTGGTAGACACAGTGTAGACGTTTGGCACTGCGGAGCTGGGCCATTTGAAAGATGTTCCAAAGGGAGACAAAAAAAAAATACTCCCTAAGGAAAGACAGACTCTGATGGGCTTCATCCCAAACTACTCAGTGTTTGTGATACTTTCCCCACTCTCTCCCTGATGCATATTATCCATATCTCACTCTCTAGCAGTGCATTTCCTGACCTCTGGAACACTACACACATCATTCCAGCACCTAAAAATGGTCCAGCACTAACCCTAAATCTTACCAGTCAAATGCTCTTCTGTCTGCTCATGCTAAAATCTTAACAAAATGCTGCTGACTCATACCTAAAGGACTATGTCAAAGTCTATGGTCTACTTACTAGCTATTATTTATTTATTTACTTACTTACCTTTTGTTGACCAAGTTAGTCCCACTAGGCTAATAGCCACTTTTCAGGGCAGACCCAAGGCGGTATTTATACTACAAGGGGAAATTTGCCCAGGGCATCAGGAATCATCCCCTATTCTTTTTGATAGGTGCCATGGGATCTTCTACATCCACCTGAGCTTCCCAACTCAAGGAGGTGGGGCCTTGGTTTAACATCTCATCCGAAGGATAGCACATTTGGGAGTGCAGCAACCCCTTTATGCTACACTGAAGTGCCAGCAATCAATCTACCTAGTGTAGGAACAGACTCTCAAGCCTTTTGCACCAAATGTGAGTGTGCTACCTGTTGCATCACTGAAATTGATTCAGAAAGGATCATGGGACCAATAGTTTTGCATTCTTTCTTAATGCTATAATTTGCACTGCTATGAACACAGGAAACCTTAAATGAGCAATTTTATTGATCTCTCTAAGGCTTTTCACCTTGTAAACAAATCTTTACTGATTAAAAACTCTTACTTAATGCCCTTAGCTCCATCTCATTAAATTGACTATACGATTACCTGCATGACAAGTTTTTCAAAATTTTCTTAGCAATCAGTCCTTTCTGTAGCCTGTTCAGTCAGCTGTTTCCCATGACTTTTTTCTCAGATCATTGTTTTTTTTTTTTACCACCTGCATGAATTCTCTTGTTATGTCAAAAACAGCAAGAACATCCTCCTTTATGTTGATGAAATTGTTTTTGGAATCTAGCTGCTTCCATGGCACCCTTTGTAGATCATGATTATGAGCCTGAAGGAGTCAAACTAAATCTCAACAAAAGTGAGACAATGGTCTTCAGAAGCCACAAACATTTTAGTGTGTGCAAGGACCTCACAGGCCACGATGGTGGCTTACTGAAGCCAGTCCGATCCATAAAATATCTGGTGATGTGGCTAAAGCTAACCCCTACGTTTTCCGCTCACATCCAAAATATAGGAAATGAAATCACATCTATGCTCTATACATATCATAGCATTAACAACCTCTTAAAAAACAGGACCGGCTCACATATCTGTGGGGTACTGGTCCTCACCTTTGAATACTCATTACCCATTATTGGCTCACCTCTTTGAAAAACATACAAAAACTCCAAACACTACAGACCTGCATCTGTCACACTATTGCTGGAACCTGCAGCAAGTGTTATTATTGTCCTGCAAAGAGGCAAGTCAGATGGTTTCCTCAGATTTATTTTATCTTGTCTTTTATATAAACTCGTTTACATGAACCACTGTAAGGTTTTGTACCAGATTATTATGGTGATACAATATTCTCGATTTCTTAGATTATGCATTTCCGCAGATCTAAATAGGGACGCCCTACTTTTCTCACTTGTCTGTACCAGCAAAGCCTTTTCCCACTCACTTCCTGATATCCTTCAACTGCTTCCAACATCTCTCTCCTTCTCCAAACATCTCAGATTATACCAACTTCTTTCAACATCTCTCTCCTTCTCCAAACATCTCAGATTATACCAACTGCTTCCAACATCTCTCTCCTTCTCCAAACATCTCAGATTATACCAACTGCTTCCAACATCTCTCTCCTTCTCCAAACATCTCAGATTATACCAACTGCTTCCAACATCTCTTTCCTTCTCTAAATATCTCAGATTATACCAACTGCTTCCAACATCTCTCTCCTCCAAACATCTCATATTATACCAACTGCTTCCAACATCTCTCTCCTTCTCCAAACATCTCAGATTATACCAACTGCTTCCAACATCTCTCTCCTTCTCCAAACATCTCAGATTATACCAACTGCTTCCAACATCTCTCTCCTTCTCCAAACATCTCAGATTATACCAACTGCTTCCAACATCTCTCTCCTTCTCCAAACATCTCAGATTATACCAACTGCTTTCATCTCTCTCCTTCTCCAAACATTTCAGATTATACCAACTGCTTCCAACATCTCTCTCCTTATCCAAACATCTCAGATTATACCAACTGCTTCCAACATCTCTCTCCTTCTCCAAACATCTCAGATTATACCAACTGCTTCCAACATCTCTCTCCTTCTCCAAACATCTCAGATTATACCAACTGCTTCCAACATCTCTCTCCTTCTCCAAACATCTCAGATTATACCAACTGCTTCCAACATCTCTCTCCTTCTCCAAACATCTCATATTATACCAACTGCTTCCAACATATCTCTCCTTCTCCAAACATCTCAGATTATACCAACTGCTTCCAACATCTCTATCCTTCTCCAAACATCTCAAATTATACCAACTGCTTCCAACATCTCTCTCCTTCTCCAAACATCTCAGATTATACCAACTGCTTCCAACATCTCTCTCCTTCTCCAAACATCTCAGATTATACCAACTGCTTCCAACATCTCTCTCCTTCTCCAAACATCTCAGATTATACCTACAGAAAGAATACAAATGTAAGTGTACTGGACTTGTTACCTAATCATCTTAAACCAAATCATCTGTTTGTAAATGCATGGAATAGTGATGTATTGTGTAACCTAAGGATCACTTACAATGTTGGTAGTACCCTGCAGGACTACCCTCTGAGGCATGTAAAAGGGTGATGTTGATATAGCCAGACTAATGACATCTCGGGGGGGGGGGTGAATGTTTTATGCTCTTCGGCACCCTTCTGGTGGACGCTGTAAGGTACTACTATTAAACTTAGGGAAAACTTCACCATCAGGCAAAGAATGTAGCAGCGTAGACAAACATCCACAGTAAATGCATGTTGGCATCACTGTATATCACACACTGGGGTAATTATTACTAAGGTTTAAGGCATTACTTAAAGATCCCCCCAGCCACAGTATGACATGTTTGATGTACAACGTGCTTTGTCTTTTGTAATCTTTTGAATACACTCTGTACGTATGAGTATGATACATATATTTACTATGACAATTTAGAAATATATTTGGCAAAATGCTTATTTAATACAAAAATTTGTCAGACGTGCATTCAGTATAATGTTTGCATACAGCAGTTTGTGTAAAATCAGATGAACAAACAGATGTAGTACAAATTATAATGTGTAAAATGTTTATATCGACTGTATGTCCTCATACATGTGCAAAGCGAGGTACATTTACTTAGGACAGTACAAAAGAGTACAACGTATATTGAAATAATGTGTTTCCAGTACGCGTCTGTCAGTGTACATTCAATGCAAGACAAAAGAAAAGGAAAACAGAGGAAAAGGCCCAGAAGTTCTGCTTGAATGTGATCTTTGGAGGCAGAAACTAGTGCAGACTATAAACCAAGAAAGAGGGATTAATCTCTCTCCTTCTCCAAACATCTCAGATGCAGAACGTAAAAGTCTGCAGGCAGTGGTGAGTCATTATGTTGTGCAGACATACTACAATAAATTAATTACTCGTGTAATGCAATACCCAGACTCCAAGCAGCTGACAGAAATTGGTTCAGGCAACTGGAGAGGCCCTGTAAAAAAACAGAGAATGTTCTGAATTTCTCTGCATATATCAGGATAGAATAATACCCATAAATCACACATAAAATGCATTAAGTAGTCCAGTGGGTACAGCTAACTCTGATACTAAAATGTAGAACATTGGCTCTCACAATGTAAACTTATGACAAAACTGCTATTGTCATAAATGTGAATCAGAGTAGTAAATGGATGAAAGGGGTCTTCAACAATGTGAGGAAAGTGGAAACTTTATGAAGTGTTAATTAGTTTTAAAATAGTTTCACAGTTAATCATGAGTATCTGATTTTTCAGGTCATGCTCTAAAACATTCCTTGTTTAGTTTTTCTTACATACTTTCTACATGCAAAATACATCACTTTATGCAGTCAAAAAAAAAAGATGAACCCATAAAAACATAACTGAAACATTAAGAATGATTTAATGTGAGAAGCCCACAGCTCTCCCCCGATAGCTAGAAAGTACTATGCAAGATTCTGGTCTATATAGTGAAGTGCAGACAATGTGACTGCTGTATGGGGCTTGTGCTTAACTTTTTGTGCTCATCATGTGTTTCAAATCAGAGCAGCTGAATCCAAGGGCTTACTATGAAAGGTCAGATAGCAGCAACCCTAAGGTCTGGCACCAGATGTCATTAAGCCATGAGGAAGACTTCTTGTTGTAAGGATTGGGCCTATAGGATTACAAATAGATGAAAAACATTCCACCTCAAGGGGCCATGAACCATATTTATTAAAGAGGCCATGAACTATATTCATTTGTGTTTTAGGCCTTAGGGAAGATTTTATGTGCTGCCCTGCCAAATGGCCCATTTGTTTTGTCAGTACTGAACTGACAAAATCCTCACAAGAAGTTGTGTTCTAAACCCCCATCCCATGTGAAACATGCCAAGCATCTGTCTAATTTCACAGCCCATATAAACGTTATGTCACACACTTCACGTGTGTGTGTGTGTGTGTGTGTGTGTGTGTGTGTGTGTGTGTGTGTGTGTGTGTGTGTGTGTGTGTATGTGTATTCTTTTTCTTAATCTCCACTTCAAACTATTACCATATTATAGCAACAAAATCAACTGACAAAAGAAAACAACTTCTAATGCCTTACCTAAAACTAGTCTACACATTTACATTATAAATGTGTACTCGCTTGTGTAAGCTTATGGTTTCAGTGATTCCAGTCAAGGAAAAAAATCTGTGCTCTGCCACACAGAAAATCCCTGCCATGAGATGGCAATCTGTCTTTTTTTTATTTTTTTATTTTTTTTAAGTAACTTGCTACTTGTCTTCAGGGTTTGACAAGGTACTCAAGAGCAGGGAAAAAGTTTGACGGTTTAAAAGGGGAGTCAGTAAAATGAAAAAAGAAATGTTTTGCAGAAAGTATGTGATACTTCTACATACTCATGAAACACAGCCATGATTATTACCTTTATACCAAGTAAAAGGTGTGATTTGACAGCCCAAAAGAACATAATACTGGAAAAATAAGAAAGTGTGGAGATACATTTAAGCGTGGAAAACTTAGGCCTGATAATTAGGTACATTTTTTATAGTAGAGAATTGAAAATATGTGCTGTGGCTACAGGTATTATTTTGTCCCTGTCATTCCCCGCTCAAGGCCATCAAATTTCTGCCATAGCTGTAGCAACAGAGAAGAACAACACGCCTCCTCCAGGCACTTCAGAACATCGTGGCTTATTGTTTTAATATTAAAATGTTAAATATTGAAACAAAAATGGACTTGCAGTTTTTATTTTATATATTGCAAGTTTGTTTTTGTTTCAATATTTTAACATTTTAAGATTAAAAAGATAAGCTGAGACTTTCAGCAGTGACAGGTTAAAGCAAGACTGGATAAGAGTGACTTAACTGTACAGTATATGGGATAGGATTCCGCATCACAGGTCTAAATCAAAGCTCTCAACCTTCTATCTCCAAAATTAGGAACACAACCTCTCATAAACCTCTCATTTTCGAAAGAAAAATGCCAATGACTCCAAAGATAACCACAAAGCGTTCTTTAGCTATGTCAAGAACCTAAGTGGAAACTCTCACATCTGCTCTGAGTTAGTGCAGAATGGCACAAAATACACTGAACCGACTGATATTGCAAATATTCTGGCAGACAGGTTTAGTGCAAACTTCACCCCCTCTCACCCCCTAAAAGACCCATAAGCATACCAGAAGAATGTAGGGCCCCGTCAATCACCGATGCACAGGTTAAAACAGCCTGATCCAAAGCCAAAAACACAGCTTCAATGGGATCGGACGGGGTCCCAGGCTGTGTCTTACAAGAGCTCCAAAATGAACTAACCCCTCACCTAAACACACTGTTCAAACTCAGCCTCTCTACAGGCTATGTACCCCTAGAGTGGTGCACAGCAACAGTTATCCCACTCCACAAAGGTGGAGCCACAACGGACCCCAGGAACTATCGCCCTATAAGCCTGACTAGCCTGGTCTGCAAGGCTATGGAACGCATCATCATGGAACTCACTATCGCCCTATAAGCCTGACTAGCCTGGTCTGCAAGGCTATGGAATGCATCATCATGGAACTCATTAACAGAGACATTGGGAACCTCCAAACCTTGGACCCTACCCAGTTTGGTTTTGTTAAGGGCAGATCATGCCTCCTAAACCTGGTGGACTTCTTTGAGACGGTTACCAAGGCATTAGACAAGGGAAAGGAGGTCCACACAGCCTACCTAGACCTTGCAAAGGCTTTCAACACCATTCCCCATTCTAGTATTATAGACAAGCTCACCAGCTTGAACATAAACCCCTACGTCATGAGATGGGTTGCCAACTGGCTCATGGATAGAACCCACATGGTGAGAGTTGCAGGCTCTACGTCCGACTCTAAACCGGTTACAAGTGGCGTCCCCCAGGGCTCAGTCCTAGGGCTCCTCCTGTTCGGTATATACTTCTCAGAAGTTCAGGCAAGCATAGGAGGACTATGGCTGACCAAGTTCACAGACGACTGCAAACTAGGGGCCATAATTGATTCACCGGCTGATACAGACACCCTTCAGATGGGTCTCACTGAGACAGATCCCTGGTGTCAAAATCACGGCCTCAAGCTAAATGTCAAAAAGTGCATAGTCATCCCCTTTGGAAAAAACAAAATACCCGTGAACTACTACATAGGTGGTAGCCCCCTAAATACAGAAAATGTAATAAGGGATCTGGGGACCCAAGTAGATAGTAATCTCTCCTTTGATAATCATATTGCCAAGGTTGTTAGAAAATCCTTCTATGTGGCCCACCTAATCACAAAAGGGTTCACATCTAGAACAAAAGAGGTTATTGTGCCTCTCTACTCATCACTCATTAGACCCATCATAGAATACAATTCCCCATTTGGGATGTATCTTACAAGACACCTGCAACAGCTGGAAAGGCCACAAAAGTACCTCACCAAGAGGATTACTGGCCTCAAACAGATGCCCTATGCAGCCCGACTCAAGAAACTCCAGCTGTACTCAGTTGCATACCACTTACTCAGAGGTGATCTCTGCCTGACATACAAGGCCATGTCCAACCCAGAATTGATGGACATGCTCCACCTAAAAAAAAACAAATCCCAGAGAGCCACACGCTCTAGAGATATAAACCTCACCACAATGATAAATAGGACATGCTGGAGGGATAGATTCCTATCCCAGAGACTCCCCATGCTTTGGAACAGGATTCCAATATACATCAGGCAGAGCCCCTCACTAACTCTCTTCAAGAGAAACCTTGATAGGTGGATGGGAAACAGAAAATTTACCCCGGGGATCACTGCACTGGCTCTGCTGGACAGTGGCGCAGGGACCTAATGGCTCTGCTGGACAGTGGCACAGGGAACTGATGGCTCTGCTGGACAGAGGCACAGGGAACTAATCTAAGGGGGTGGTGAAAGTCAAAACATTCTGGCTAGGCTTATAAATGCCCTTGAGCAGATAGCCTAGTACTTACCTATGAACATATGAACCTATAATGTGGAACAAATGGGCAAAATGTGGGCTCCCTTCACAAATGCATTTAAATAGAAATTGAGGCATTGTTGTTCAATGAACTAATGTAGAACAAGCAAACTATGGTGCGTAAATCCAATAACATCCATCCACATAAAACTGCTCTTGAAAGTGAGTGCATTTTCACCAATAACATGTTTAAAGGTGCCGGTAAGAAAATAAATAACAGATAAACCATGCATGACCCATAGCACCTAGCTCCTTCTCAGGATATGGTGCCAAACCATGGATAAATAGTGCAATATCAAGTTTGTCTCACACTCCCAGAGGCATCAAGTCTCTGCAAATACAAAATTAAGGAAATGTAGGGCAACCCCACACATGTGTCTGCCACAAACTAATACATGGAGCCAGGTGTCAGAATGCTTCAGATCAGCAGGATGCAGCAAATGCCATATATAATGTAGGCTGATCCCACTACTATGCAGGAATCTTGCCTCACCACGTCGTCTGTTTGCAAACCTGAAAAGCAGAAAAGATGTAAAAGAAATTAGTACTCAGTGTTTACAAGCCAGGCCATTTTCTCACTAAAACCATTTGCAGCATGGATTCTAATGGAAGTTCCTTGTTTACAGCACTGACCGCTGTCATTGGCTAGTAGTCCTACACCTGTCTGCTATTCTGATTGGAGAAAGTAGGTATGTCAACCTCATCACATGATATAACCAGCACTTGCAGTTGCTAAAGAAAGGAGGAATGCAGCAATTGAAGTGCAAGTAGCAGGTAATGGTGCAGGAGAAGGGAAAAGTGGTACAATTTTTATTACATAAAAAATGCTACAAGCAGTACAGCTGAACAATATGTGACAATGAAAACATATCTACGGAGAGAATCACATTCTTCTGCAAATAATAATTCTAAAAATGCAGATAATGCCATCATAGTGTTTTTTGTGTCTGTGATTTATTGATTCTATTAAAATAGGGCAATTTTATAGCATCTTAATATCTGTAGGATGGTAGTGTACGTGCATTTACACTGGCAAATGCTCTTTTGTAAGCTTTTTCTGAATAACCAGCCATTTATTAATCCAGTCTATGATCTGGTGCCAGCAAGGCCGAATAAGAGGGAGTCTCCTAGAACAGTATTTTCTTTAGCAGTTAACAGTAAGTAGCATTTACACTACAAGACAGAACATTGCATAAGTGAACAATGCAATACCATGCATCCATTTTTGCATATTAGTGAGTACTGAACACTGTTAGACATTAACAATTGATAGTATGAAAATAGATACCTAATGAAAATTTCTGTTACCTAAGTACAGTAACTGGAGGTATGAGAAAGTATGTAGTCTGGTAATAAGGTGACGTAACATCAAATTCATTATATGCAAAAGATCAACAAGTCTGAAGTCATAGGCAAAAGAAAAGATTGCAATAGTTTAGAATTCCAGGAAGCTATATAATCTGTTCTGGGCTGTATATTTTGCATGTACTGAAACATGAACACTTTTATTGATTAGTTTATGTGGTTTGTTAAAATTACTCAGTTTTCTGATTCTTTGTGGAAGTTGTGCTGTTTTTGAAAATGTTTTCCCCCTATTACTTTGCTGAAAGATGGCCTTACTGAGGTTATAACACTGCCTGGAGTTGATTGCTGGAAATATATTCTTTGTGCTGCAATGTTATGGCTAAAATTGGACAGTAGGAATAGTTAAATAGGGTTGCTGTACCAGTGACAGGCTGCTGTTCAGATTTATTCAGTGTGCTGCTATGGTACTCTCTGGGCCATCGAAATATATAAATCTGTAGATGTTAGTAACTGTAACCTGAAGATTCTAGGTGCTCTGCACTGAGTTTAAAACAAATAATGACTGGCAATATTCAGTTTTGGGAATCATTACTTGTATCGCTAAAGCTTTCCTTGCTTCTAGTTGAAGTAAATTAGGATACTTGCATGCTATTCTTGGTTAGTTAAAAGCAACAATAATGATGTGGTCTATGTGTACTGACAAAGTCAGGCTCTAGTCATAAATTATATTAAGGTATTTTTGTTTTGATACAGTTGGTAGTGGTATTTCTATTGCATCTGTAATAGTTAAGGTTGGATTTGTTACATTCTCAAAGCTGAGGAGCAAAGCAGGAGATGCTATGAGAGGCACAGAGAAGACTGTCGCGTGAAGTTAGGAGTGCTGGAACTTGGGGGGTGGATCTTTGGTAGTATATGGAAGCATGAATGATTAGATAATAACATAAGGCTGGAAAATAATTTAATTCTATTAGTTGATGATAAGAAATCCCAGCAAATAATTTAGCTTGCTGTTAAACTGGTAGCCATTTTGTTTTTCCTAATGTCTGAGACAATGGATTGATTACTTATGGTGTAGGGACTAGTAAGATTCATTTTGAACTTGGTAGCAATTATTGGAAGGCCATATCCTCATTTACCAAAAAAAAAAATTCTTGCCTGCTAGTGAGAGAAAATGAGAACTTTTCTTTGCCTAGAAGAGGAGCTTATTCATTTTTGCTGTAGCTTTATTAATGTAAAAAAAAGTTTATATCTCGGTCTAGCCAGAGACCTAGATTTTTGAACTATGAAAAGTCTTTGCTGGTTACCAAAGAGCAAAGTAGCATCTGCTATTTTTGTTGTTGTGGTTATTGTTGAGAAGAATAGGCTTATTCGGGGCCAGTAGAAGGGAAGAGTAAGGTCTGGCTCTATTTGTCGTTTGTGAGTAAAAAAAAAGAGACAAAAAAATGATTCCCTAAGGTCACCTTTTGAAAGTGGTGCCCAACGGGAAGATTCTTTGTTTATTTTGCCATTGACTTATTTGTTACATAAGTAGCAGGCGAACCATTGCTTACAGCTGGTGCTGACACTTTTGTCAGATAGGGTGTTGAGTAGTATATTGTGATTGACTAGGTCAAAGGCTTTGGTAAAGTCTATAAAAAGTACCCCTGTAATGACTCCTTTAGCCTTTGGTTGTAGGATATTTTCAGTTAAGATGCATATGGCAGTCACAATACTCTGAATAAGCAAAATCAGTGTTGATTTGGAAGGGTAAGCTGTGTTGTTTAATATATGAGAATAGTTAATTGCAAATACATTTTTAAGAATTTTTCCTAAAAGAGGAAGAATAGAAATATGTCTAAAGTGTGACTATTTTGCTGGTTTGGAGATTTTGGGAAGAGGCTAAACTAATGTTTGTTTCCAAATCTCTGGTATTGTAGCAGTTATAAGATGGAGATTAAAGACTTAACATAACAAAGGTACTTTATCCCCCTTGATAAATTTGATGAACTATTTTGGTAGAGATCATATAATCCTGAAGGACTAACAAATGAGATTTGATTGAGAATTGTTTCATTTTCTTTAGATGTTGTTTTGATGTAGAACTGGAGTGTGAAACCAAGATTTTCAGTATTTCAGTGAGGATATAATATATGTACATGTGTGGCAACAGTGAAAATTGTTTAAAAAATAATTGAAGAGAGGGGAACTGCGTATGAATTGTCAGGGGTCTCTGCATTGTGGAAGTTGTTGGAAGTGTGGTCAATGAACTGATTAATGAGTTTCCAGGACTGTTTAGGGTTACCTTGACTTGGTTTTGATTAGATTATGGAAAGAGCTTGATGCCAGTGAGCTTTCTGAGCTAGAGTTTATAAGTTTGTTTTTTCTCTGTATTTTTGCGCATGGTATGTTTTCTATAGTTACCAGCAGAACTTCTAAGTTTGAAAAGGGCCAATAACTATTTTGTTATGCAGAGGTTGGTTCTAGTTTTATATAGTTTTACAAGTAAAAAATGCTTTCTGTGGAGTTTTAGGAGAAGGCAGGTGAGGAATTACATCCATATTAGGATCATACAAATTAAATATTGGGGACTAATTTATGATATCAAGATTTTTTTTAGATTATGAATATTTTGTTGGATTTAGAACAAAAGGTGACTAGTTTTAGTGAAGGTAATTTAAAAGTATGGACATAGTACACCTGGAGCCACAATTCACAATAAAAAAGTTGCTTTAATATTGAAATGCTGATAAAAAAAATTTTTTTTCATCATCTTAATGAATACATCTTCAGATAAAACCATGTTTGAAAAATTGAGTCCATATATACATCAATCTAGATCACATGAATGCCAAGCCCCCTGTGATGTCATGCTTCCTTTGGAAGGATTTAAAGGGGATATTTAGAAGTTTTAAAGGGCCATACGGAAAACTGACATGAATTACAACAGATTTAAGTTAGTTTATACATGTACTTTTGATTTTTTACATACTAGTAATATACTGGCAACATATTACTGTCATCACCTTTCTAAAGATTTCAGTTTTAAAATACAGGTGATGGATATTTGGTCTTTCAATCCAGGCCAGTTCATGGCATTAAGTTTCAATTGTCAGTAAAGTTCAAGCTTTTCCAGATTGAGTGTCCATGGGCCCCCTCTGTCTGACAGGACAAATTGTTCTAAACTGAAAAATGTGAAGGTGTGGTCAGGGAATTCTATGGTATGTTTGGAAAGAGCGCTGCTATCTTTTTAGTTCTAATATCATGAGTGTGCTCATAAATTCTATCATGTAGATATCTTTCTGTCTTACCAACATAAAACCCTTCACAGTGTCAGCACTGAGCACAATAAATGACTTTAGTAGAATTACAATTAAAACATTTTTTGGCTCTAAACTGGACACCATTAAAGACAAACAAATTACCAGTTAAAATATATTTACAATATGCGCAGCAGCCACATTTCGCCATCCCCAAGTGCTTTGCCTTTTGTACTAATTTCTTCTCAAATAAAGCTTTGAGGTTTCGTCCTTTCTTATAAACAATGCTTGGAGCCAAGCCTACATGTTCTCTAATGTGTTCTTCATTTGTCAAAATATTCCAATTTTTAGTAAGTATGCTTATTATATGGTAACTGTTCAGATGAAACACTGCAATAAAGGAATTCTTGTAATTATCGGTCCTGTTAGTGATATGTGTGGATGTTTGTGTGCCCATAACTGATGGATTAATATGATCTTGCACTTTTGCCCCAAGGATGGGTACGAAGTGCTTCCTTTCATGTTTATTCATGACCTCGATCATTAATTTATTAATAAAAGTAAGTGGATAGCCACATTTCGAAACATTTCGCTTAACAGGTTGCATTCGTCTCAAAACCTTTCCTCGTCTGTGATCAGTCACGCAGCACGGACAAACTGGCTTTTGATAACTGCTCTCTTCTGCACTCAGGGATGTACACTTGTGTAGTGGAGAAATCTGTTACAGTAAGTTTCTTTCCAGTACATTTCAGAAGTAAATCTTTTGTTGATATTGTCCTTTTTGAGGCAGACATCTAAATAGGTTACGTGGGTATCATGGACTTGGTGGATGAATTGGAGAAATTCTTTGATGTTGTTGTCATCACTGGGGGCTTGGCATTCGTGTGATCTAGATTGGTGTATACATGGACTCAATTATTCAAAAATGTTTTTATCTGAAGTTTTCATTAAGAAGACAAAAGTGTTTCTTTTTTATTTGTTTTTATCAGCATCTCAATATTAAAGCAACCTTTTTATCATGAATTGTAGCTCCAAGTATACTGGGTCCATATTTTTGAACTACCTTGGTTTGCAGTTTGTTCTTTGTGGATTATTAGTTTTAGAGAAGGTTTTGTATCTGATATGTTGTACGAAAAAGGTAATAGGTGAGTGACCATTAAAGGTGGGATGCAAGACTGTGACAGCAGAATTTGTTTTAGAGGTGTTTGGATATTTGTTATTATGAGGTCAAATAAGACATTACTGCTTTTATGTAGTGCTTGGTTGGGGTTGTAAGAATTTCAACAAGGTTATTTTCATTAAAGAAATCTTGTATTTCATGTTTGCATGGTCCAGACATGTTTACATTGAAATCTGATAAATTACAATTTTTGTATGGTTTAGTCATATGCAGAAGAAGTTCTTTAAAATTACCTGAAGAGGTAGGAGATGGGAAATAAAATAGAACCAGGAATAAAGTGGGAGACTTGGGGACTGGAATTTAGGCCACTAGCCAGTTAGGGGGAATGACTGATGGATGAAGTTGGCTGAGCTTTAACATGTGTTTGGAAATCAATCTGTAAAAGAAAAAATAAAACAGCCCTGGTATAACTAGAGAAAAAATGGTGTAGATTAGGGTATCATCTTTAACCTATCACTTAGTGCTAAATGTCTGAAGGATGCTGGTGGATGACGGTGTCTATATTTTATAGTTTTATTTATTTATTTATTCTCCCCATAGCTGATCATCAGCTTCCATCAGCTCCTTTCCTCATTCTCTGGATCTACCAAACCTACTTTGGCCTCCTCTGGATTCTACCTACTCAGTGTTTAGGGCCAGTGAGGAGACTGAGGACATTACTCTAGCTTCATACTGCTCCTGGAAAGCATATGCTGCAGCAGCCTTTCAAGATCAACTATGACTACCTTCAGAAGGTGTAGGTGCACTTCCATGCATGTGCAACCTTCTGAACAAGTGGCACACTGCTTGCAGACAGGAGATCACCTGGCTCTTCATGTGCTGGTGTGCACCAAGCCAGGCCACCTCCTTCCTCCCAGGAATGGCAAGACTGTGTCTGTCACTCACTTCCATCCTGGCCCACCCAGTTCTCTCCAATGTTAATGGAACACAGATCATCTGGGAAAAAGTCAGGACTTTATCTCTTTTTCTGTGCCACGGAGCTGGGGGACATTCAAGTTTATATTTGATACTGCCGGCATTTAACAGGCACATGTCCCAGTGGGTTAGGTATTGGCTGAAAAACAGATTGTGGGAAGAATGGAATGGGTTATTATCATATGAGCCAGGGTCAGGCTGTATGTTCCCTTTCAAGAGTAACATGAGGAGGAAAGTGGTTAGTGTAAAAACATCCTAAATATTACTCTTTGAGCTGCGGTATTTTGGTATTACGAATGACGGAGGTCAGTAAGTGTGTAAAGTTTGAGAGAATGCATCTGTATGCAGAGATGTCAGATTAGTTATGGGAGCTGTGATGTTATGAGGAATTGCTGGAAGTGGTTAGTTATGCTAGAATATTTGAAATGGTAAAGTGTTTGGGTGTTGGGTGGCTGTGAAAGACTAAGAGGATTAATAGCCTGAGCAGAATTATAGTCACTGCCAGAGAAGATGATAATTGTTAACTGAGCATTTATATAGAGCAGTGGGTCTAAAATAAATTGTTAACTAGGTGCTGATTTTATTAATCTTTTCTAGAAGTGAGCTATATTAATTTTGTTATACAGAAGCAAAACCTAGTTAGTGTAAAAAAAAGTCACAGTCTGGTTAGTGTCTATAATATATAAATATGTCATATGAAGCATCTATCTAGAAGGCATGAAAAGTAATGTATTTGTATGCAGATGAATGAGCGCAATATTGATTGATATAGAACATAGGAAAGAAATAAGTATAAAAATATGCTTTAAAATGGCCTGGCTTATTTTTTATTGAAATGATTAGAGCTAATAGTTGAGGCAAATTTATGTAGAGGATATCACAATCATGAGCTAAGAATGGTAGTGAATTTTGAGGGTGTGCCTTTAGATCACAATCATGAGCTAAGATTGGTAGTGAATTTTTCCCGGTTAAGGGTTGCCACAGCGGATCACTGGTCCGCTTATGATTGGCAATGGATTTGTATGGTGTTGAGTTGCCAGCCCGGTGCCCAACCTTCAAAGAAGCCACACCAGTATTAGTGTAAATGTATATTTGCATATTCCTTATTTGGAAATTATATGATATGCTTTAAACAGAATGGGTGGAACTTAAAGAAGTTATGACAACAAGTGATGTGCTGCACAGACAGAAGGAATATATTGTGGAATACCATAGGTTGGAGTCTAACAAGTTAGGTGGGAGGAGAAGAAGACTTGTATCTAACTACAGGGGTACAGCTGTAGCGGTAGAGAGATACAAACTTGGTATAAGTAACTCTAACAGGAACTGTGGATAGAAAGCTGGGAATGCAGCCGGAAGGAGAGTTAACCAAACCAGACAGTGACTGGCCTTCTGTGAGCCAATCAGTTTGCCCATATACACAACAGACCAGCCAGGCAGCTCAATGATGTAATCAAGTAGGAACTAGAAGACTTCTGTAGATCAAAATATATTTTGACAGCAGCAAGAAACAGAAAAAGATAAAGAAAACTGGAAGGGACAGTGACAGTGAAGAGAAGAAAACAAAATGTTTTTATGTAAAGCATCTGTGATGAATGTAAGAACTGACACTTATTCACTTCCCAGACAACAGTGCAGCACTAGGAAGGCTTTTGGGTTGGAGAGCTCAGATACAGGAAATGACAGGCACCTGCTATATGTTCTACTGTACTGAAGAATGTGGACTGCGCATACCTTTCAACTGTCCAGATTTCTGCAGAATGTCCAGATTTTTGCCTCAGAATTTCAATTAGTCCCTCATAAAATTATTGGTTTTCTGGCAAATCACTGGGATGATCTGATGAATGAAATTAGTAAATAATGTCATATATTTGAGTTTAGACTTTATATCCTTTAGAAAATGCATTTTAATACATACCCTCTTATTTTAGCAACATTCTAAGTTTAAGAGCAATATTTAAAATCTGTCCCTATTTTGGGGCCTTTGTATCCCCATTATGGCAGGCTTTGTCCAGATTTCTTGGGCTAAGAGGCTGACAGGTATGGAACTGCACTCCGCCAAAAGGTCAGACTAGAAGAAGAATCACAGCATGAGACAATGATCCAGGAATGGGAATCTTTAATGAGAGAAACTATTACGCTTGCTACCTTATATAAATAAAATAAATAACTGAACTATTAAGTCTGCCAGCATGCAGGCTATCTAATAAGACATTCAAGCAAATAAAACCCAACCACAAAAAACACACAAGAAAAGTGAAACTACTGGGATACTGTACTAAGTCAGACCACCTTCCCACAAAATAATCTTTTTTAACATTGGCAATACAGATAAGATTGGTCTGTGATGCTATTCAGAAAAGGAGTCCACAAAACATCATTAGAACAGTCATGTAGAAAACAAAGCACACAACAGTAATGGTAAAGTTCCAGACAGCAAAGAATGCAGAGTTATGAGTCCTGTGATGATATTCAATAAAATGGCAGGAGGTTATCCATGTGTACAGCAGAGCATTTTCGTGGCTGTGGTGGGTGCATCTTAGTAAACCTCCTAGAGCCATTTTCTTCTGACCATCTTTGCAGCATAGCAAATAAGAACTGGAAAGTGAGATGCATAATGGGAAGGGTTTCAAGTGGCCTGAAAAAAATTTATCTGTGAAGTACTTCTTATTCCTGTAGCATCAGTCCTAAACTTTATCAAATATAGACCTCATCTATCTATCTATCTATCTATCTATCTATCTATCTATGGATTACCAAAGTACCAAAGGTCCTAATTCCACCTCTACATGAGTGGCCTCAGGTAGTGTCTATCTGGGTAGGGTGTGGAATATCACACCAAGGTTTTCTGTAAGTGGATATACTGGAAGAGGAGAGCACTCATAAATGAAGAGATGGGTGATAAGGGATGTGGTTTGGGGAGTGATGGATGGGAGAAAGTCATTCAGGGAATTGTGTAACTCAGAACACAAGAGGACTGAGAAACCCTACTAAGAAAGAGAGTGTTTCCCCATCTTAAGAGATGAAAGCTGCAAAGAGTGAAGTTTTAACAGGAAGAGTCAGAGAGGAAAGCATTATTGAAACTGAGAGCCAAATTTCAAAATGCAAGAAGGGTTATATAAGCAGGGAGAAGGGGGGCAGGGCAAGGCTGTGAAAAAAATAAAGTTAACTGGGTGGGATGAGAGGTAACATGACATAATGTGGCAGGCAGTGCAGTAATTATGGATATAGAATATAGGCTCATTCATGACAATCCCAGAATATGGAATGACTTTTTCGATAAAGCGAATAATTTCAGGGATAATGGAGGTGCGGTGATAACAACAGTGGCTAGTGTAACTGAACTTATTTTAATTTAATATTAGAAACAGCTAGGGTTTGGCACCAATCTTTCCTTTTGCAAGACATTTCTGATTTTGGTAGATGTGTTCCATGAAAGACTGAAAAATATCA